>NC_065595.1:2265000-2285000 GCF_024542745.1 Macaca thibetana thibetana
ATCGAGGCCCTTTCCCTGGAGCCTTAAACAACTACATAGAATTATCCACGATGACTGCAATTATATTCAGACAAGAGAAATCCTCAGAACTTCCTGACTGAATTCTGATGTTACTGCTTCAAGGTCAAAATGAAATCCCCTAACAACAAAATCATAAAACTGTACCAGGTAAACAGCAAGCGCCGCGCGTAGAAAAGTCATGTCCAGTGGGGTAAACCGCACAGACTCAAAGCCAGGTCTGGGTTGAGACCCGTCTGGCTTTGCCTCTCGTGAGCTTCGTGACCTCAGGTAAGTTGCTTCATCTCCCTGAGTCTTGAGGCCTTCAGAGTCAAATGCATAAACATAGGTAATCCCATCTACAAAACGGTGATGATGCTTCCTTCGACCTGAGAATGGGAAGGCCTTTCCTAAGTGCAATGGGATTCTAAAGCCTGTCCCTTATTTTCTAGCCGTCGTGTGCTCTGTTTTGTTTTCACGTTTCTAATAGGAGCAACCCAAAGCAAAGGAAAAGTAAGAGTCACTTGGTGCCCGGAAACTCGAGTCCTGTGAATGGATCCTAATTACAGCTAGTCAAGCTGAGTGTGAAGAGGAGCGTGAATAGGAGGCAGAGAGGGCCCTGCGTTTCCCCCGCATTGCCCAGCTAGGCACCTAATGAATGTCCGCCCGTACCACAATGAATGAGACCAGGGAGCAAGGCTGCTCCTGGCATTAGTATAGCTGAAAAAAATAAAGGAAAGATAAGGAGGCCCTCCACGGCCACCCCGTTCCAGGTTTATAGCTCACTGTAACTTAGAGTAATGCTGGTCCACACAAGTTTGTTGTGTTCGTTAATTACTTAATGAAAGTGGAGTTTTGATGGATGACAGCCAGTAGAATTCATTTGTAATGAGCAGCGGTTCAGGGGATCACTCAAATGCTGACACCTTTCTTGTGGAAAGCTCCTTTTTAGAGTGCTTAATTGTAACATATTGCTGCTATTATTTTAAAGTAATAACTCATTATAGAATAGGATTTCTATACAAGCCCTAATAATTCTGTTATGTCTACCATGATTTTTCAACATTAGCTAATGAAGTGCCCCATCATTTATCAGTAAATAGCATCTAATGCTGCACAGTAAATCTTTTGACAGAATTATTTGTGCCAGCTTCCCAGATCAGGGACAATTAATAGAATCAGAACTGGTGATTTGGGAACCGACTGCTTGCCACGCATCCTAGTCTCCTCTTGCAATGAAATCATTTGACAAGTCCGATACAACAACCTCGTTTTTCATTCACTTTATCAGCTTCTGGCTTTAAATGACATCCGTATCTATAAAAGGTATAGAACTTCACCAAAGAGTCAAGACACATTTAGGTCCAAACCAACCAGTGTAATTTCCCTGCAGCTATTCTTGCTAAATGCCTCCTATAAAATCCCTACAACGTAACATTTTGGGTGACTGCCAGTGACCCAGCCGAAACTGACCTGTGTTTTTTTTTCCGACTGATGTCTTACATTTCAGTGTGTTGTGTGACAGACAGGGAGGGAAGTCGTTTCAAAGGAGTTTCTTCTGTAGGTCACAGAGACAGAGCAAAGGAGGACCTCAAGCCCCTGCTAGTGTATGCTTTTCCAAAGTGCTGATCTCAGGTCTGCTTTGACACAATGCCCACACGCACACACCTCTTCAGTTCTATGCTGCTGATCTGAATATGAATGTTTTCATAATTGAATCGTCCACTCAGTTTTGGAGATAAAATTCAAAATTGCCATCTCGGACACCCCCCACCATATTTTAGAAGTACTGTACTACTACTTGTAAAGAATGTTCTTGATAGATTTAACCTCACTGCTAACGAACTCTGTTTTTTAATAAAAGCATTCAGACACATTTCGCAAGGGCTGTGCCGAGCACCCTCTCACACCTCCTTCAGTATCTGAGGTGCAGAGTCGCTGGGTTGCGCAGGTTGCCCGCCCCTCTTGTGCTCGATTGCTCGAATCTCTGGGAGATCCAGGTGAGGCCTCCTGGCGTGCCTGGTGTCTGCCCCAGCATAGCCCCAGCCTGGGTAGTGCCGTTGCTATGGCACTGCTGGGGAAATGCAGGCTAGAGATGAACAAGGGTTCAATGAGGAATCCCGACTGTTCCTTTCACACTTCCAGCTGCAAGACCGCTCAACACTTAGAGTTCTCTTAGGACCCTCGGTGTATGCTAATCGCCTCCACCTAGGTCAGTTGGTCCTTACAGAAGCAGCACCTCCTGCCAGTTATTTTGAGAAACTGGTACCTTGGGAATCAATTCAGTTCAACAGTAATTAGTAGTAGAATCAAGGAAAGTGCTAAATAGGAGGAGGTGAATTGCACGTTGAATTCCCTGATACCACACCGATAATTAGCCAATATCCCAAAATTTTATTTTCATACCATCTAGATTTGTGAAAATTAAAATAGCCACTGGGAAAGTGCAGGGCAGCTATCAGCTCTCGTCTGAGTGGTCTGGTTTAAGAAGGTTAGGTCAATATTCTGCCCTTTTATTTTGCAGTGTTATTTACTGTGGGAGGGAAGGATTAATTCAGCTATGTGGAATAGGCATAGAAAACTGTAAGAAATACATTACTACTGTATTTGCAAATGAATACTCTACAACCAAGAGCAAATGTGTTTTTTTCTTCTCCCAGTACTTTCCAAGGCTCTTCAGGGCAGGCAGTGGGGAACCTCCTTAGCTTAGGGTAGAGGGGTCTTTTTGAAGCAAACTAAAATGACCCTTAAATAAATCTACCTTTAAATGAAATTCAGCAGCTTGCCTGATACTTAAAACATGGTGCACCCATAAATAACCAACCAAAACATATTACAAATGTTTCCCTGGCTGGAGTAAATAAAGAGAATCAGCGAGGCCCCAATCATGGGGCAAAGAGTGGGCGCTGGGCCGGGACTGTTGGGCGGCCACCTGACACGCTCGTGCAGCCGCACCGTCAGTGGGGCCGGGCGCTCCTGTCCTCCACAACACCCTAAAACATGCCACTGGGCTTTTCAGAGAGTGTCGACTCTCCTTCCTTACAACTTATTTCCTCTCATTAATTTTTAATATTCATATACACTGCCTCAAAACTCTTATTTGATGAATAAAAAAATGACATACATAAGAAATGGAAAACATATAGTAACAGAAATTCTTTTTTCTCCCTTTTCACTTACGTTTTAAAAAATCTATTTCATGTTTTATCATGCATGTTCTTCTTGGCTATTCAAAACTTTTTGGGGATTACAGATTGTAAATTATTTATTCTAACCAGTTTCCCTTCTACTATCCTCACTCACCCTTGCCCCCAAATTATATCTAATAGGTAAAGTTTGGTTTTCTATAGGACAATTGCGAGTATTAGGTTGGTGCAAAAGTAATTGCAGTTTTGCCATTAAAAGTGAAGGAAAGATCGCAATTACTTTTGCACCAAGCTAATAGATACATATGAGATAGAAACTATTAGATTCCACCTTAACGGTCAATATTACACTAAAATTAGACAAAATGGAAATTCACGTCCAGCACTTGGCAGAGTACGCCTTACAGATAGGTTGATAGCTAATTTTCTTATGTATTAAAGTCTGTGCGTCCTTTTAGAAGCTTGAAGTTGCTACTAGGTAAAAGGCGGTATATTCATTAGTCCCCATAATAAGATATTTAAACTCTAGCATATTTCCTTTTAGTCAAATTTTGATAAAAACAACTTTAGGGAAAAGAAAATAGAAAAGGAAACACCGGCCCAGTTGCATGTGATGAATGAAAACAATTCTTCAGTCATTTAAAGAGATTCAATCATGTTCCGTAAAGAGGACCTATATTTCAACCTTTGAGAGAGACACTGCTTCACAGATGAAATGTTTTTAAGCAAAAACAAAAAACTCTGTGTTAAAGTTCTCCCAATAGAAGCACTTGGTTGTATTTGAGTGTGTCCTGCAGCTGGTCCTCCTGCGCCTCTCCTCCCGGCACAGCCTCCATCAAACAGAAGATTAATATTTCAGAAGTTGTCATGGGCAGTTCCGTTGACTCTGTCGCTGCCGACGTCTGACAAGCTATTTATCATGTCGCTAAGTGCCAGCATTAAATTATCCCCGCTGTTATGACAGCGGCATTATTCACCAGGATTACAGCCTCAACACCATGATGCTTACAGCTGTTTCTGTCCTCCTTTTTGTCTTTTTAGAGATGTATTGATCTCTGGGCTATGTGTTAAAGGAAAAACAAAGATGGACGGAAGAGAGAAGGAAGGAAGGAAGGAAGGAAGGAGGGAGGGAGGGAGGGAGGGAGGGAGGGAAGAAGGAAAAGAAAGAAGGAAGGAAGGGAAGAAGGAAAAGAAGGAAGGAAGGAAGGGAAGAAGGAAAAGGAAGGAAGGAAGGAAGAAGGAAAAGAAGGAAGGAAGGAAGGAAGGAAGGAAGGAAGGAAGGAGGGAAGGAAGGAAGGAAGGAGGGAGGGAGGGAGGGAGGGAGGAAAGAAGGAAAAGAAAGAAGGAAGGAAGGGAAGAAGGAAAAGAAGGAAGGAAGGAAGGGAAGAAGGAAAAGGAAGGAAGGAAGGAAGAAGGAAAAGAAGGAAGGAAGGAAGGAAGGAAGGAAGGAAGCCATAGAAATTGTAATCCGTATAATAGATCAGTCCATTGTATTATGTTTCTCCAAATTTGATCACCTTTTTTTGTTTTAAATTTACAGAATGTGTTTTCTTGGTTAGATCTTACTTATTCGTGGGAACCATACGAGATTAAGATGTAAATATATTGAAATGGATATTGATAAAACACTGCCTGTGGACCTGCCTCCTATTCATGTGGAAGAAAGTTTTCTGCATTTGTTACCTTTCCCCGCTCCTCCCTTGACAGCCAAGTGCCAGCTGGAGAACCGTTTGTTTGTAGTGTCTGTGAGACTGGAGAGTCAGGAACGTTTATTTTACTCAGTAGAATTTTATTCAATTTTGTGAGGCTCCAGAGCAATTCAAATTTCAGGGTGAATATTTCTCCCTAGAAACCTCATGAGTTGAAAATGCTGGAAGACAATACAGTTGTCAGCATTTTCCAATTTTTCAAAAGATCGCAGGGTGCAGCCGTCCTTCTTTGAGTTAAATTGCACTTGACTCAGAGGACCATGTCTTTCTCTCTCATTTATTATCCCATAAATGATGTCACTCCCAGGAAAGCAAACCTAATATGCAATCTGAGTTTTGTGGATTATATGATATGGCATATTGATTTTTATGGATTATATGATATGACATATGGAAGAGAAGGAGTGGGTAGAGGTTGGGAATCTTCCCATCCAACCCAGTGCTAGCTAATGCCAACCAGTGGCCAGTGGACCAAGTCCATTCCCAGACCCTCAAAGGGGCCTCAGCACATCCGCCATCCTCTCAACTCTGCTCAGCAGAACAACCCAAGACCTGCCCAAGTCTGAGCCAGTTGTATCTCCAACCTCCGCAGTCCTCAAAGCTCAGTTCTTAACTTCGGAATCTTTCCATCTAGATGCATTTTTTGTTTATTGTACTGAGTTTACAGTTTCATTCCCAGGATGTTTCTTGTGTTAAGTTAACATTCCACTTGCTTTGAAAAGCATCAACATGTTTTTGGGAATTCCACGAGAGGACACTTGTCCATCATGTTCACTACAATGGGTTTTAATAAAGACTCCGAATCCGTAAATTAAGCCTTTTTGCTAATAGCAGAAAGCACTGAATTGCTTTACCACTGCTTTATAACCCTGCAAACCAAAGATGTGGTTTGGAATATTTCCTGACTTAGAAATGAATCTAGGTGAACTGTTCTAGAACAGTGATGCCCAATGTCTTTCTTGAACCAAGAGAAAGGGAGCTAGGGTGCTAGGGTGGGGAGACTGTAAAGGGAAGGAATGCGAGGAAGGGATGAGGGTGTGGTCAGGACAATCCCTGACACTCACCATCAAAACGTCAACATCCAGGGATGGCCCCTGACGATTCATCCCAACACCAGGCTGGGCTGCAGGGGATGGGAGTACAGCATTTAAGGGATGGCCAAAGACCTTCAGTAATCAACATAAGTAATAGTTTAATCAACATTTTAAAAACTTGAATTTGCCATCTGTGGCTTTCAGGCTTGTTTTTATAAAAAGTTTTATTGGAAATTGATGACAAAGAAGAGGATAGAAAGAGAAGACTAAATGGAAATGAAAAAAAGGGAGAAAACCTGAAGGCCTAATGAAATGAAAGGATCCTGCACAAATAATCTATACATAAACATTCTATGAGATCTGCATGTTTGCAGCCATGACACAGTGGTGCAAGGTACTGAAGCAAGGACTTAATTCATGTGAAACATGTACTTAGCACAGTGGGCTGAGCGTGGCGAGGAGGAAACCAACACTGTCCCTTACACAAGGTAGAAGTTTGTCTGTCCTCCCTGAAAGTCCAAAGGCAGGCAGTGTCTAGAAAGGAGGCAAATAGGTTATCAAATAATTATTACTGTTTAAAAGGATTACTATTATAAAGGGTTACTATTATAATCATGCAACTATACATATATTCATATACTTTTTAAGGTCTTCCAAATATTATTTGTAGAAATAAAGAAGAAAAAAATAGAGACAAAAAGGCCTTAGTGACAACGTATGTTTGGAAATGCTCACCCTGGAAGCCAGGCACTAGTCCCACACAGGGCCCTCTGGATTTTCTTCCAGCCTATGCAGTTTCTGTCCCTTGCACTCACCTACACCACTCAGAGCTGCATGGGTCCCATAAACAAGCTGACATTGCTGAGGAGAAGGCAGTGCGGTCAGGGCTATCAGAACCTGACAAACACTCACCAGAGAGGGCCCAAGGGGGCAGAGCCAGGGGATGCAGAGTCTAGGGAATCTCTCTCTTGGACAGAGGCAGCTGTGCGGGTCTGCTGTGATCGGCAGGGGTGGGGAGTGGAGGACTAAAATGCCTAGCATGCAACCAGAAGCCAGGGTACTGAGGATAGATGGGATGGGCATGTGCCACCTGGACAAGGGAGGCCTGGGCTATTCCACACTCAGCATTATGTCTACACGAGGGGACTTGCTTTGCACTTGTTGCTCAATTGCTGAGACGCAGTAGCACTTTTGCAGCTTCTCCTAGCTACGTGTCCAAGTGTGTGGCCACTCAGCTGCAGGACAGCTTCTCTCCAGATTGAGCAATGACAGAGCACATCACAGAAGACCCTTCCTAGAGGCAGACATGGCAATACCAGCTACTGTGTCAGAGGGGGTTGAGGAGAAATCACTGTTGCAGAGCTTCAGCAGCCTCCATGTGCACATGAGGCGAGAGCCCCTGATGGTCACTAAGATGCTTCTTTCTAAGTGGATGAAATGCACCATCCCTTACCCCATGGATCCAACTCTTGACAATCGGCCTCACTGTTGTCACTGTAGCAGCCAGGGTCTTTGTTGTTGCCAGAGTGCCCTTCTGATGGTCACCAACAAGAGAAAATCAGGGAAGCACAGGAAGGTAGACACTAAGGGACTGTGACGGAGTTGCAAAGAGTCGAGTTTATGGGACTAATTGGTACCCAACAGGGAAGGCACAGGGACCAGAATTGAAAATTATCTCAGAGCGAAGCTTGATCCTTGGACCAAAGGAGCACATGGCTGCACCCACAAGTTCAGCAGATGGAGCTGCCTCCTTCCATCTTATTCACCAAACTGACCTTATGAAAACACTTTAAACATTTCTTCTGCCTTTTGTTCCAAGAGCAAGAAATCTCACTTTAGCTGGAGAAAGAAATCTGGAGAACAATTCATCCAACAAGAGCAAGACCCACAGGCCTCTCAAGTGCACACAGAACTTTCTGCCAGATAGGCCACATGCTCATCCAGAAAACCAGGCTCAAGGAAATTTTAAAATATTAGTGTCTTGCAAAGTATGCTCTCCAATCACAATGGAATAAAATTGGAAATCAATAACGAAGAAAATTCACAAACACATGGATATTTAAAAATACAGTCCGCAATAACTAATAGGTCACAGGATAAATCACAAGAAAAATTAGAAAATACTTTGAAATAAACAAAAACAAAACCACAACATACTGAAACTTACGGGATGCAGTGAAAGTGGTGCTCAGAAGAAAATTTGTAACTGTAAATGCCCACATGAAAAAGGAATAATTTCAAATCAATAGTCTTTAACTTTGGTAAACTAGAAAAGGAACAGCAAACTAAATGTAATAGAAGCAGAAAGACAAGAGCCATAAAGATTAGAGCATAGAAAATAAAAATGGAGAATAGAAAAAACAATAGATAAAGATCAATGAAACCAACGTTGCTTCTTTGAAAAGATAAACTTGATGAACATTTAGCTAAACGGATGATGTAAAAAATAGCAAAGACTCAAATTACTAAAATCAAGAATGAAAGAAGGAATATGACTACTGATTTTTGCAGAAGTAAAAATTATTACAAAGGAATGCAATGAACCATTTTGCAACAACAAATTAGATTACCTAGATGATGTACCAAGCTCCTATAAACACATAAAGTTTCAAGACTAACTCAAAATAGAAATCTGAAGACACCTATAACAAGTAAAAATATTGATTAATAATCAAAAATCTTCAAAGAAAGAAAGATCAAGACTAGATAGCTTCACTGGTAAATTTTATCAAATCTTTAAATAAAAATTAACACCATCCTTCTCAAACTTTTCCAAAAATGAGAAGTGGAAGGAACTGTTTTTAAGTCATTCTATGAGGCCAGTTATTGTCTTGTTACCAAAACCAGATAAATACTTCAAAAGAAAACAGAATAATATTGCTATGAACATAGATGCAGAAATTCTAAACAAAATAGTAGCAGAAATACAAGATTAGTTTAACATAGGAAAATCAGTCAATGTATTTTATATGGTATGTAACATAACATAGTACTAGAATAATGGGAAAAATATATAATTACCTCAATAGATGCAGAGAAAGCATTTGATAACATTCAACATTCTTTCATGATAAAACAAACTACAAATAATTATCAATCAACTAGAAGATAACTTCCTCAACATGATAGAGGACATCTATGAAAAACCCAGTTAACATCCTATTTAATGATTAGAAACAGGAAACATTTTCCCCAAATGGGGAATAAGACAAGAATGTCTGTTGTTGCTCCCCAATTAATGTTGTACTAGAGGTTCTAGCTAGGAAAATTAGGCAGAAAATAAAATAAAAGCTATCCAGATTGGAAAGAATTAAGTAAAACTTGTCAGATAGATAGATAGATAGATAGATAGATAGATAGATAGATAGATAGATATTTTAGACAGAGTCTTGCTCTGTCACCCAGGCTGGAGTGCAGTGGTGTAATCACAGCTCACTGCAGCCTTGACTTGATGAGGTCAAGTGTTCCTCCTACCTCAGCCTTTGGAGTAGCTGGGACTACAGGCATGTACCACCATGTCCAGCTAATTCTTGTATTTTTTGTAGATACAGGGTTTTGCATGTTGCTCAGGCTGATCACAAACTCCTAGGCTCAAGCAATTCACCAGCCTCAGACTCACAAAATGCTGGGATTACAGGTGTGCACCACCATGCCTGGCCAAGTAAAGCTATCTTTATGTATAGATGATATGATCTTATATACAGAAAATTCTAAAGAATCTACAAAAACAGAATGAATAAAGCAGTTCAGCAAAGTTGCAGGATGCAAAGTTAATATACAAACGTCAGTTGTGTTTCTATATACTGGAAATGAACAACTTGAAAATGAAAATAAAATAATTATTTACAATAGCATAAAATAATAAGATTTTTAAGAGAAAATTTAACCAAAGAATTACAAAGCCTGTATAATAAAAAAAGGAAAACTACAAAACATTGTTGAAATAAATTAAAGAATATCTAAATAAATAGAAAGACATCCTGTATCATAGATTAGAAGGCAGCACCCTCCAAACAGATACATAGATTCAGTGAAATTCCTATCAAAATTTAAGCGTTGATATTTTTAGATATGGTTAAGCTGTTTTTATAAGTCATATGGAAATACAAGAGACCCCAAACAACCAAAACAATCTTGAAAATTATAAATAAATTTGGATATCTCCAACTTCCCGATTTTAAAACTTACTACAAAGTTACATTAACCAAGACATTTTGTACTGGTATAAAGACAGACACATGGGCTAATGTGATAGAATGCAGAACACAGAAACAAATTCTAACATCTATGAACATATGAATTTTGACAAGAGCACCAAGACCATTTAATGAAGAAACGACTGTCATTTCAGCAAATTGTACTGGGACAACTAGATATCCACATGCAAAGGAATGAGCTTGGACCCCTACCTCACACCCTATACAAAAAATCACTACAAGGGATCAAACACCCAAGCATAAGTTTTAAAGCTAGAACTTTAAAACTCTTAGAAGGAAATACAAGTGTAAATATACATGACCTTGGATTTGGGAACAGTTTCTTATATATGATACCACAAGCACAAGAAACCAAAGGAAAAATAGCTAGATTAGACTTCAATGAATTAAAAACCTCTTGTGCATGAAAGGACCCATCATTCAAGAAAATGGAAAGATAATTTATGGAATGAGAAAAATACTAGCAAATAATTTATTTGATAAGGGCCTAGTATCCAGAATATATAAAGAATACTTACAACTCAACAATTAAAAAGCAAATAACCCAATTAAAATGTGAATAAAGAACTTAGATATTTCTCTAAAGAAAATATATAAACACACAAAAAGATGCTAAATAACATTAATCACTAGGGAAATACAAATAAAAACAAAGATTAGATACCACATCACATCCACAATGATGACTGTAATGAAAACAAAAAAAAATTGTTTGTGGGAATGTAGAGGAACTGGGCTTCTCATGTGTACAGCTGGCAGGAATATAAAACACTTCAGCCAGTGTGGAAAACAACATGGCAGTTTCTCAAAAAGTTAATATAGAATTTCCATATGACATCACAATCCACTCCTAGATATGTACCCAAAAGAGTCAAAAACCTGTTTGTACAAAAACTTGTACTCGAATTTTCATAGCAATCTTATTCCTTATAGACAAAGCATGAAAATAAGCCAAATATCAATCGATTGGATGCATGGATAAACAATACCTGGCATTCATGCAATGAAATATTATGCAGTCATAAAAAGAATGATTTATGATACCTGCTGCAACACGGATGAACCCAGGAAATATTCTCAGTGAAAGAAGACAGACATGGAAGGCCACATATGGCATGATTCCATTCATATGAAATGCCTAGAAAAGGTAAATTAATGAAAACAGAAAGTGGATTAGCAGTTGCCAGGGGCTGGTGGAAGGTGGGATTGGGTATTACTGCAGATTGTGGAGTTTCCTTTTAGGACAATGAAAATACTTTGCGATTTGATAGTAGATGGCTTTACAACCTCGTGGCTATACTAAACCACAGAATGATACACTTCACAAAGATGCATTTTATGTTTATGTGAATTATATGTCAATTTTAATTTAAAAATAGAAAAAGATGTAGAGGAAGAAAAGAAGAAGAAACATAAGCCTCCACTGATGTCCTAGGGTATCTGTGAAATGCAAGAGTTGATATGACACCTCTGGATAATTTGGAAGTGATGAAATACATTTTGAAAACTTAAATGAATTTTTATGAAACAGTCTTTTACCTGTTTGGGCTTATATCTCCTTACACATAAAATATTACAATAAAAAAATTAAAGCACATAAATACAAAATACAGAAAATGAAGATGAAAACGTAAGACTTATTTAACCCAATGTATAATAAATATAACCCAATGTCATAATAAATATGACATTGAGTCTCAAAAAGATGAGAAGAGTGAGGTAGAAGCAATGTTTGAAGAGATAGTGGCTGATAATTTTACCAGTGTGACAAGGAATACTAAACCATGTTCAAATAGTTCTATGAATGTCAAGCAGAATAAACCACACATAGGCACATCATGCTAATTTCCCTTTGGATATATTTATAAGTGGAAAACTAAATCTCGATGAAGTGGAAGAAACTATTGGTCCATGAACAAGAATAAATTTCACAAACATCAAGTATAGCAGAACAAGCCAGACACAAATAAGGCACATACTATATTCCTTAAATAATAAACACACAATTAATAAAATAGTAACACCCACTTCACTAACCCCCAAAAGAAGAGAAACGTCTAAACGTCTTTATTATGATTCAGCCTTAAGCTCCAATTTCGATACCAAATATTCAAAAAAGAAAAAAAATGCAAAGTCAAGTTTGTGTATGGTTTGTTTTCATTTTAACTACTTTGGATTCAATTAGTTGGATACCATTCATTTGGATTTGAAGGATGTGGAAGAGAGGGAGGACATGTCATTAAACATACTGCAAACGTACACGACAGTACTGCAGACTCCAGGAAGTGTTAATGTCCTTAATGATCTAGAAAAAACAAAGGAGAAGGGTAGGGATTCCTTTTATTTTAGTGCAGACATGTCCATGCATTTCCATACACAGGTACACACATGTACACACATACACACACACCCCTTGTACTTCATCAGCAGCTGAAAGGCACACCAGTCCCCAGAGCTTCAGCCCACCCCGGGCCTCACCCAGCACAGTATGGTCTCCGTGATTACCATGGGCAAAGGAGCAAGGCTGAGAGTGTTTTGAAGGATTTTGAAGGAAAGGCATACGCGTCTTGTTTATTTGATGTTTGTCCTTTTCTGTGTTTGAATTCGTAGGAAGTAAGTTCTCACTAAACTACCAGATTTCATTTAACCTCAGTATCTGTGGCACTGCCCTGCTCTGAGCAAAGCTGATGTCCCAACCCTTGCCACAGGAGTTGGAGAAAACAGCTTCTCATGTCCTTCCATGCATGCTCCCCTTCTCAGATGCCCCCTTCATCCAGATGAACTGGAAACCCAGACTAGTTCGGAAAATTGGGGATGTAGTTTAACAAAGGAAAATCTAATTTTGACTTATACACTAAAATTTTTTTGGTATCTAATAGAACAGAACAGAAAAGGTGGAATAACTTTCCATTATACAGGTGAGACTCTCAGACTTTTCCAGGAGACCTTTGCTTTTGGTTGAGGTTTAAGATAGCTAAAACTTTGTACAGTTTAATACACATTGGGCAGAGAAAGAAAACCTTGGGATCATATCAAATGTAAATGTGTAACTATATTTAAAGTCCTTTATCTATGAATAGTATTAGTGCATTAAACAAGAAAAATAAATTTGAAAAAGCTGAATAATTTGTTTTCTTCTCAAATTATCTCAATCATGTGCAATATTGCAAAATCATGTGACTCCTTCCTTTTTTAGTGTAACAGGAAATCAAAAAGATCCATAAACTAGTAAAAAGGTGAGAGGTAATTTTCATAGATTCACTATTTTTATTCAAATATCTCTCTATACTACTTTTCAAAAAATGCAAAATAAACTGAAAAAGACATAGTCATCTCCCATACACACACCACCTACATTGTGCATTAACATTTGACTGTGTTTGCTTTAACACCTATCTACCCATCAATCCATCTCACTTTTGAAGCATTTAAAGTCATTTGAAGGTATTGTTACGCTTCTCCATAAACATTATAACATGTGTCTCATTATCTAGACTTCATCATATGCTTATGGCTTTCTATTTCTTTGGAGGTGATTTTTATATACAACAAATTCACAAACGTGAAGCGCATCTTTGCTGAGTTTGGCAAACTCAGACAGCTGTGGAACTCGAATGGTGTCAAGGCCAGAACACACCGTCGCCCCCACTTCTCTCTGGGCCTCTCCCAGTTGACACCTGCTTCTCACAGAGGCAAATGCTGTGTGGATTTCTTTCATCAAAGATTAGCTTTGCCTGCATTGAATTTTATGTGAAGGGAATCTAACAGTATGTATTTTTCTTCTACATAAGGACTTTCACCTACACTAACGTTTCTGTGATTCATCCATTTTGTTGGATGTTATCAGTGGCTTTTTTTTTTTAATTTCTGAATGGTAGTCTTTTTTTGAACATTTCTTTTCATTTCCCTTGGCTCAATATGCAGAGGTGGAATTGCCACTTTTATTTTCATTTTTGTTCATTCTTATGTATTATTTGAATATTTGCAGAAAGGTCATATCAAATATGCAAATATTTGAATATTTGCAGATCATATCAAATGTAAATTTGTAAGTATTTTTAAAGTCTTTTATCCATGAATAGTATTAGTGTATTAAACAAGAAAAAATAAATTTGAAAAAGCAGAATAATTTGTTTTCTTCTCAAGCATCTGCAAAATCATGTGACTCCTTCCTTTTTTAGTGTAACAGGAAATCAAAAAGATCCACAAACTAGTCAAAAGGTGAGAGATAATTTTCATAGATTCACTATGAAATTCACTATGTCATATAGTTAATGACCTAATGACCAATTTAATAAAAGTAAATGTACATAAATCAACTTCGATAGCAAAAGAAGATAAAACTTTATAAGTTCAAGTGGAACCCAGCCTTCCCTTAGGTAATTATTTGGTGAACATTTAACACTTGATTTTATCTAAGATCACCCTGAAGCAGTGGAATCGGAATTTGAACCCGGGCCATCTGGTTCTGGAATTCAGGCCAGGATTATCTGCTTTTTTATTGTTGTTCACTTGAATGTATTTAGGGAAATCTAAAACGTTCAAGAAAATGTTTGCTGTAATTAGTGCCACACCTCTGAGTTCCAGAGCCAACATAGTGCACCTTTCCAAGATTACAGGGTGTGAACACCCGTCATACTCAAGCACACAGAGGCACACACAAGCACACGCATAAATACAGCACAGCTTTCCAAGATCACAGGGTGTGAACACCCGTCATACTCAAGCACACAGAGGCACACACAAGCACACGCATAAATACAGCACAGCTTTCCAAGATTGCAGGGCATGCACACACATTGCATACAAACAAACACACAGAGGTACACACAGACACACACAAAAACAGCACACCTTTCAAGATTGCAGGGTGTGCACACACATCACATACACACAAACACACAGATGCACACACAAATGCAGGCACAGAGACACATATGCAGGTACAAACGCACAGAGGCACACTTACACACACAAACACACAGACACACACATAGACACAGACACATGTACAAGTACAAATACACACACAGACATGCATATATACAGACTCACACACAAGTACACACACAGACACACACATCTACACAGACACATGTACAAGTACTGATGCACCTAGACACACATATATACAGACTCATACACAAGTACAAACAGAAACACACAGACACACAAGAGTACAGACATATACAATCACACATAAACACACAGACACACATACACACATGTACAGATGCACACACAGACACAGACACATAATACACACTACATATACATGTGTTTTGATGTATTTTGTGAATATATTTTACTCTGTGTATAATAAATATTAATGCAAAGTATTTGTTCATCATTTGTTGATCTGTAAATAATTTTTTTCCTTACAATACATTATGCTTTTCAAAATGTTAGGAAACCTTTATCTCTCTTACTCAATTTCCAAAGTCAAACTGGGAGGAATAATTGTGTATTTTATGCTGTGAGCTCAGTGTTGAGGAGCCCTTTTCCATGGGCCCAGCTGTCACACGGGCTCTGTGTTCAACAGCTTTTCTGAACAGTCCACTTTCTGACCCATTTGGGTCAATGCAGTGTTTAGATGGGGGTGTCGTCCTTCAGAAAACCATCTGAACTTTGGAGCAAGCTGTCCTTGAACCAGGAAATGAATACAAGTTATGACTTAGTTTGGTGCCATAGGATATATTCTAGAAAGTGAGACTGCACTTAAATGGATGCTGACACTATGTCAAATCACCAGATTTGGAAATGGTCAGAAAAAAAAAAAAAAAAACATGTTTAGCATTGCTTCCATCTGAAGACACAAAAAATAACGTGGACAAGGAAATTGCAAGTAACACAGAAGTGACAAAGATGAACTTAAAGACAACCGAAAGACGAGGGGCTTTGTTCACAATTTATTCCAAGTTTTGTGCAACACAAATTAAATACAATACAAGCTACTTTTCAATTAATAGAGCGAACTTTCCCCCATAGATTCAAACTGTTAATAAAAAGAGAAAAGATAATTGCCCTCCTCTTAACTGCCCAGTATTCTGTCCCTGGAAATGGGAATGATTTCTTTAGATTCTCTTGTGATTACTTTCAAAGCTATTGTGAGTTTATGAGTGCTTTTAGCTTCTAATGCTGCTTCAAATGTCAATCTTTATATTACTGAAGGACAATTAGGCAAACCATGTAATTGTATTGTCACTTATTAATTTCAAGCTCCAATGTCATAAATTATATGCTTTAATTAATACTGTGTCAACGGCAGTCTGTAACTTTGAATGCATACGGAGGTTAACAAGAATACATAATTAAAAGAAAACAGTGGATAAGGGCACGGCTGAACAGTTTATAAAATTAGGCAAGAAAGCGAGTGCTTTGTCAGCACGTGTGCACCATGATTTACAAAAAAGGATGGAGGGATGAATAAATGAGAGCAGAGAAATTGAGACCATAAAATTAGATAATAAAAATGAATTCATAAATAAATAAATGAATGAGCAAACACAATAAAGCCTCTCTAAACCAAAATGCTGGAGATATTGGGTGTATTTGGCAATAGATTTTTTTCCAGTAAATTGAGTTGGCTGAAAGCCTTCTTAGGTTTCAATCCTCAGTGTCGGAGATTGTTCTAAACTGTGTACCTCACTTGCCTGCTTTAGTAAATACAATCAAGTAAAAACATTCAGTGGTGTTGTGGCTGGAGAAGGTTGTGGGGCTTCAGGGACTTCATTCTGAACAGCATTTCTCATCCCCCAGAAGCGCAGTGTTGACTGTGAAGGGAATTTGGCTGCCTATGCTCTATCTAAAGATATCACAGACAAGATGTTTTCAAAAGACATTTCTAGTGTTGCTGCTAGGATTTTCTTGCTACCGTTTTAAAAATAAAATTAGAATGAAGATTCTGTTTAGGAATGACTTCAGGAATCACAGAAAGTCAGAATTAGGAGGAACATCCAATCCTGTCTGGTACAACCTGTTTGTTTTGCAGATTTGTCACCAAGCCTTTCAAAGTCAAAGGCAATTGAGCAGCAGAGACCAAAACAGGAGTCGTGGGTTTACTCTAATCACGAGGCTAAAGTAATATTTATATGTCCTAAGGTGGCAAGTTATATGAACCCAAGATAGAGTCAGAAATGGCTTATATTAAAAGTTTGTGACCAGCCTGGGCAACACAGGGAGACCACATCCCTATAAAACTTTTTTTTTTTTAATCAGCTGGGCATCGTGGTGGTGCAGCTGTGGTCCTAGCTACTTGGGAGGCCAAGGCAGGAGGATCCCTTGAGCCTAGGAGTTTGAGACTGCAGTGACCCATGATTGCACCAATGCACTCCATCAAAAAGAAAAAAAGCAAATTCTGCAGGAAAAATCAAGGGTGCCAGCGGCACCTAACTTAGGATAGGAGGTAACCCAGGGAGGCCAAGGAGGAAGGGAGGTAGCCCAGGGAGGCAGGAGAGGACTCTGTGAGCCAAATGCCCATGAGCTGGTGGTTGGAAGGTTGGAAAGGCCACAATCTCGCTGTTTCTGAGGTGTCAGAAACACCTGGCAACGATGGTTATTTCAACCACGTGAGGGACAGCAGGTGCACAGTACATTTCACTTAAGCAGAGTGAACGCTATGAAGTCACCGTAGACTTCACCTTCTTCCCATTGATGATGCAACTGGCTATAAACGTTTTCATTCCTTGTTGTGGAAACATCTCCATCTTCACAAAATTATTTTCCAAATAGCTTTGTCCTCGTTGTAATGAGCATATTGTCCTTTCAAAGTGAGTTGTAAAGGCATATTAAGTGACCCCGTGTATGTGAAATCATTTTTTAATGTTAATTAAATATGTCAGACTTCCACAATACAATGAACTTTGGTACACGTGTCGATTTTCTTCTCAAGCCTCATGGCGAGGGGATTTGAATGTGCCATTTTCTACCTTAGTGACGGCAAAGTCATGTTATCTGCTGGGCTTCAGTTCTCACCTGCCAAATGAGGGCAGCAAGGAACTCACAGGACAGCTCTGAGAGTTCAGGGGCTACGAAGCGGAAGAGCACGTGCTGAATTATTGAAGGCCAAGCGCAGGCGGGATTTGCTTACGGTGGTTATCAGCAGTGTTTAAATACCTTTTTGAAAAATGTAATAAAAATAATAAAAATGTAATAAAAATTGGAGGTGCGTGGCTTAGGCAGCAAGGAGGCCAGATTTGATTTGATTTTCAGAAATATCAGGTATTTTCTGAAAATTGTCTATTCCTGGAAGCACCCTGAGAGGTTCTGGTTCATTATATGAAGTCGTGTAATTCTTTGGTCAACCAGGTTGGGGGCCATCAATCTTCAATGAGCGGGAAGGCACATCACTGAGCAGGTCACTTCAAGACAGTCACTTTCTAGTCCATAATGCTGGCTGGCAAAATTATGGGCAGCTTTGCATGGTCATGGCTGGCAGCGGTGCAGTCAGTGGAGTCCTACTGTAGAGTACTTTCTTATTAATAGCTACATTTTCTGTATAATTTCTAAGCATAGAGACTGTGCAAATTAGCTGCATGCATCATCTCATTTAATTTTCACAAGCTTATGAGGTTAGTACTAATAATCTTCTGATTATAAGGGTGAGGAGATTGAGGTTTCAATTGGTTAACTATCTTATTCAGTATCGCACAACGAGTAAATGCAGACACTAGGTACGTCTAAAGCCAAAGCCTATGTTCTAAATCACTCTGAAGCAAGTAGTCTTTATTGCAACACTCTACCTCCTACAATTCGAGAGCCTTTTTCCTGAAGAAATCATTCAATACAACGAAAAGTTCTAGATAATAAAGAATTTCCTTGATTTTTTGAAATATTCTATGTATTCAAAGGTTGGGACATACATAAGATTCGATCAAATACCATGTAGAATACAGACAGATATTAAAATGACATAGAGTGATAAATAAATAAATAAATAAATAGACAATAGCATTTAATTGTGCTATTTTGGTGAATATTTGATAAATCTATATAGGCAAAAACTAAAAAGAAAGATGACAAAAGTAAAATGTTTGTTTTTATGTGCTATCAAGTTCTAGACGGATTTTACTTCCCTCCCTTTCCCCCCACTTCTTTTCATAAACATTGTTGTGCCCCTTCTACCTTCAAACACTGGGTGGATGAATAAGAAAGAGTTTATTCTCCCGGGTTGCTTCCAGACTAGTGAGAGACGGATACAATAGACAGTTGCAGTGTTGTGGACACGTGTTATAAAAGAGATCACAGAACAGAGGGCATTCAGTGGGGCCAAGGAACATGCAGGACCAAGGTCTTCTGAGAGCAGGTGGCAGTTAGACAAAATCTTGAAAGCTGAATTCCTAGATGAACTGAGCAGAGGTGAAAGCAGATAGACTATTTCTGACATAAAAAGGAATGGATGAATGGAAGAGTGTAGTCTGTTCATGAAATCATTAGTACTCTAGTTTGTCTGAAATGAAACTATCCCCAATTCATCCATCTATTCATTTATCTAATGTCAATACATCCATCTACCCATATATTCTAGCTGTTCACTCTCTAGCTCTCTCTCTCATTCTCTCCTCCCCCCAACTCATATCTTTCTATGAATATAAACACATCATACACTTGCTGTTAATTTCTTAGAATTAGCTTTATTGGGCAAGAAGTTGGTTGACTCGCCAATCTCTTTTCCTTTATGTAGGAGACAAAGTTTATTATATACAGTCTGTAGGGAAGACTCACATAAGCTTAGAATTTAAAGAATTCCCAAATTCCTGATGGAGAATCTGCAGGGACACATGTATCTATAACATCTCTATCACTATGTATACTCTATCTAACCTATTTGTATCTTTCTATACACATCCCTATCTCTATGTATCCTTATCTACCTCTCCCTCTCTAGTTCTATACCTG